>NW_027278434.1:0-5000 GCF_030028105.1 Mobula birostris
CCCCAAAATACACAAGAGCCCAGACTCATGGACCGTTCCGGGAAGAATACCACCCGGCAGGCCCATCGTGTCAGACTGCAGCAGTGAGTCATACAGGATAGCAGAGTACATTGATGCCTTCCTTAACCCACTATCGCAGAAACACTCCAGTTACATCAAGGACACGTACCACTTTGTCCGGATAGTCAATTCCATGTCAGTGCCCCCTGAGGCCATACTCTTCACCATGGACATTGAAAGCCTGTACACCAATATAGAAACCGACAGGGGTATAGAAGCAGTGAGGGATATCCTGCAGAAGAACCCCCAGCTAGAGAGACCAGACGAGGCCTTGGTGGAACTCCTTCACCTCAGCCTGACTAAAAATGACTTTGAATTCAATAATGAATTCTACTTACAAGTCAAGGGCACAGCGATGGGAAAGAAGTTTGCTCCAGCCTATGCCAATATATACATGGCAAAGTGGGAGGAAACAGTTTATCCAAAGTGTCCCAAAAAACCCATGTGTCTCTATAGATACCTGGATGACATCTGGGGAGTGTGGACACACTCAGAGGTAGAATTGGGGGAATTTATTCAAATCCTAAACACTCATCATCCATCCATTAAGGTTAAGGCCACAACAAATAGGGAGAAAATTGACTTCCTGGACACTACGGTATTTAAACTAGCACCAGAAAATGGCAGCCAGAAACTAGCCACCAAAGTATTCTTTAAAACCACAGACACACACACCCTCCTACACACCGGGAGCCACCATCCCAAACACACCTTTAGGGGCATTGTCAAAGGACAGCTGACCCGGTTTCATCGCATTTGCACCAGGGCAGAGGACTTCCACCAAGCCACTACTATCCTCTTCTCTGCACTTAGACACAGAGGTTACAGCAGACGGAGGCTCAGACACATCAAATCTGACTTTTTAAAAAGTATCACAAATCCCCGACCACGAGACAACACAACACAGAAACTACCCTTGATAACAGGATACAGTGGGATGGCAGTGAACATCCACAAGACAGTCAAAACACAGTTTGAAAATCTACAGGAGGAAGTGGGGACACTGGGACAATACACCATAGTTTCAGCCTTCAAAAGGGGTAGGAACTTAAAAGACATACTAGTCAGTACCAAAGTACGAACAGCGCCAAACTGCGAGGTGGGAAACTGCAGGGCGTGCATATACATCAGAATTTCAAAAAGCATACACAACAGAGCTACAGGAAAGTGGGCTGAGATAGAGCAGAGGATAACTTGCGAACAAAAGAATGTAGTATATGCAATCCAGTGTAAGCAATGCCATATCATATACATAGGGGAGACAGGCAACAGCTTGAGAACCAGACTCACAGGACACCTCAGTAATATCACAAGAGGAAATCAAAACAGACCAGTTAGTAAGCACTTCCTAGAGCATGGAATGTACTCCTTAGCAATCCTGGGCCTGGAAACCAACATAAACTGGTCAAACCTCCAAAGAAAAAGAGCAGAGAGGAGATGGATCGAAAGACTACAGACACATTCCCCAAACGGCCTAAACGAGGCCTAAAAAACCAGGCCAGCAATATAAAATGTACTCACTGAAGGGCCAACACTGCACCCCGTAAATAATGTTTTTAAAACTTGAGAAAATTAGATAGGGAAGAAGGGGAAGATCCCCTTCAGTCACCCACCCTGAAACAAATTAAGACAGGGGACCATTAAATAGGAAAGGTTCGCCTTACTTTGGAAATAGAGCCTCACAACTAGGCCCCAGAAAAGAACCTAATTCCCCAAGTAGAGAGGAGTAAAATTAGAAATTATAACTCTACAGGAGATAACCACTAGGAAGAACAGACACGTAACGACCGGTTTAATCCAGACACAACACTTGCCCAAACGTCCTAGCTTACCCCAGGGGGAAGAATACATCCCCAGCACATGACCCTGCCCTGAAACCTAACATCTTCAGACCCCATAAACACAGATCCTCTTCTCGCCAGAGGGGCAAACTCACCCCACAACACCAGTTATACCTACGGTCGCCCAGCGGGCCCCCCTCAACCCTACCCCCCAACCTAATCCTAACATCCCGAGGACCACACACCCCAACTAAACCCTAACCCTAATTTCCAAGGGACTGGGCACCCCAACTAAACCGGACGGCACCCCAAATAACCCAAACCACACCACACTAAGGGGCTTATATAATAGCCCTCTGCCCTACCACTAAACCTAACACCTCCAACCCTGCTACACACCCCCATAAACCCAAACCCTCACCCCAGCAAGGGGCCAAATTCCCACTGCCGCATACTTGCATCCTGACCCCAGCCCTGACCCTAACCCTAATTTCCAAGGGATCGTGCACCCCAACTAAATCGGACAGCACCCCAAATAACCCAAACCACACCACACAAAAGGGCTTATATAATAATCCTTTGCCCTACCACTAAACCTAACACCTCCAACCCTGCCACACACCCCCACAAACCCAAACCCTCACCCCATCAAAGGGCCAGATTCACTCGGATCACCAGCAGTTAGCCTCCTATTTCAGCCCTCACATGGCCCTACCCTGAAACCTAACATCTTCACACCCCATAAACATGGGTCCTCTTCTCGCCAGGGGACTAAACTCACCCCACACCACCAGTTATACCTCCCGCTGCCCAGCAGGCCCCCCCCAACCCTACCCCCCAAACCTAATCCTATATTCCAGAGGACCACACACCCCAACTAAACCCTAACCCTAATTTCCAATGGACCGCGCACCCCAACTGAACCGGACAGCACCCCAAATAACCCAAACCACACCACACTAAGGGGCTTATATAATAGTCCTTTGCCCTACCACTAAACCTAACACCTCCAACCCTGCTACACACATACTTGCCTTCTAACCCCAGCCCTGGCCCTAACCCTAACCCTAATTACCAAGGGATCGGTCACCCCAACTAAACCAGACAGCACCCCAAATAACCCAAACCACACCACACTAAGGGGCTTATATAATAGTCCTTTGCCCTACCACTAAACCTAACACCTCCAACCCTGCTACACACCCCCATAAACCCAAACCCTCACCCCATCAAGGGGCCAAATTTACCCAGTATCACCAGCAGTTAGGCTCTGATTTCAGCCCTCCCCCCTACGGCAAGGGCAACCAAACACCCCCCCCCCCCCCGCAATACCATTTGCCATCCCACCCCACCGCCGTGAACACTCAACCCCCATTACCTAACTGTACCCCGGGGCATGTCCCTCCCCACACACCCCTCAATTAGCTACTGCACAGCCCCCAGATCACAGCACCCAGTCCCTATAAGAAAGTCCCCAAACCCAAAACACTATCCATAGGCAAGAACTCCACCATTTCAACTTAAACTCCAGAATGGAGGTTAAAGAGAAGGAAGATCCCAATAAAGGCAAGTCGGGGACCGAGATGATGACAACGTGGGCCAAAAACAAAGTGGCAGGGTGAAGTGATACTGCATCTCCAGTAAGAGATCCACAAACGCTAGAGGGATATTTTGCCCACTGCCCGCATACTCGCATCCTAACCCTAACCCTAACCCTAACCCTAACCCTAACCCTAACCCTAACCCTAACCCTAACCCTAACCCTAACCCTAACCCTAACCCTAACCCTAACCCTAACCCTAACCCTAACCCTAATGCGTTCTCTAACCCTAACCCTAACCCTAACCCTAACCCTAACCCTAACCCTAACCCTAACCCTAACCCTAACCCTAACCCTAACCCTAACCCTAACCCTAACCCTAACCCTAACCCTAACCCTAACCCTAACCCTAACCCTAACCCTAACCCTAACCCTAACCCTAACCCTAACCCTAACCCTAACCCTAACCCTAACCCTAACCCTAACCCTAACCCTAACCCTAACCCTAACCCTAACCCTAACCCTAACCCTAACCCTAACCCTAACCCTAACCCTAACCCTAACCCTAACCCTAACCCTAACCCTAACCCTAACCCTAACCCTAACCCTAACCCTAACCCTAACCCTAACCCTAACCCTAACCCTAACCCTAACCCTAACCCTAACCCTAACCCTAACCCTAACCCTAACCCTAACCCTAACCCTAACCCTAACCCTAACCCTAACCCTAACCCTAACCCTAACCCTAACCCTAACCCTAACCCTAACCCTAACCCTAACCCTAACCCTAACCCTAACCCTAACCCTAACCCTAACCCTAACCCTAACCCTAACCCTAACCCTAACCCTAACCCTAACCCTAACCCTAACCCTAACCCTAACCCTAACCCTAACCCTAACCCTAACCCTAACCCTAACCCTAACCCTAACCCTAACCCTAACCCTAACCCTAACCCTAACCCTAACCCTAACCCTAACCCTAACCCTAACCCTAACCCTAACCCTAACCCTAACCCTAACCCTAACCCTAACCCTAACCCTAATGATGAAAGACCCGAAACACCCCATGATCCGAGGATGCATTACTGATGATGTGTCCCAGTGCACACCCGGTCCATTGAACCAAGTGGTGTCGGACCACGATAATGAAAGGCATGGGCCAGATTCACCTGGCTTCACCACACAAGCCGAAGCCCCATAGCACCTCATACCTCACCACTCAAAATTCTGCAGCCTTACCTCTCCCAGTCACACATATACATCCACCAGCCCAACACTCAAACCTAATCCTAAAGTCCAAGGGGGCACACACCCCCACAAACCCTCGGCACATCCCAGAGATCATGCCACACCCCCTCAAACCCTAGGCACACCCCGACTAACCCTGGCCACTCCCCCACAAACCCGATTACCTTTGGCAGCAGGGGCAAGATTCAAGAAAGGCAAGTGTTGGACCTGGTTAATGAAGGCGTGGGCCAGATCAAAGTGGCAGGGTCGCGTGAAATTGAATCTCAAGTGAGGAGATCAAAAAGCACAAGAGGGCTGATTTGCCCACTGCCCGCATACTCTCAACCTAACCTAACAGTGACACGCTCTTCATTCTCCCGGTCGACAAAATG